>NC_058028.1:27332860-27361452 GCF_019176455.1 Solea senegalensis | reverse complement strand
TCAATAAACAGTTGCTGTGTATCAATGTGCAGAATATAATTTAATAAATTTAATAATAATCAATTTAGATTACATTTCTCAATAATAATATTAATGAATTCAATAATTATTGTATGATAAAATGTTAACAGGGTTGGAAATGAACACCATTAAGATGAAAATTTGGGACATTTTCTGCTACTTTTATAAACGTGAAAATGATTCAGAATAAAGTTTTACACAGTGTGTTGCACAGAAACTCAAGAAGTCACGTGAAATCATTTCAAACAGCAAAACAACAAAAGAGAAGAGAACTGATTTTAAATTCAAAAAACTTGATTAAATGGGAGATGAGGAGGTGGGACAAACACATTTATATGAACATGTTTTAAACTATTTACCAAATTCCTCTGGTTTATAACTCTAAATGATATACATTGTTACAGACATGGCTGTAAATCAGTTTTGCATCACGATGTGTCGTGATTTATGTCATGGTCGTTCTTTAACACGTTCTTCTTACAATGCTGTTTGAGACAAAGAAAGAAAATAAATAAACTATCACTGGACTAACTAATCTCATCCTAACTATACTACATACACCTTACAATGTCATTATTTACGTTACACCAACTTTATTTTTGGCCCTGTAATGTGACAGAATGAGCTCCTCACAACATGAGTAATACCTGGAAAACACACACACACACACACACACACAGAGAATGTATAATGTTCTCATATCCATCAACACTTGTGTGATTCACACTGACATCATCGCCAGGACACACCCAGTGTCGACCCTGTGAGTCTCCAAGGAGACACAGTCTCTCTTCTTTCTCCTCTGACTATTCATTCACACTTGCCCTCTCTCTCTCAGTGATCAGATAAGGTTTGTGTGCTGGTCTTAAACCTTCAGCAGATCTGTCTAAACACATGAGCTCACGTCATAGCCAGGACATTTCTGCCTGTTAACTCTACATGAGCTAATATACAGTCCATGTGTTTGCTGCTCGTGCTGTGACGGTGTGAGGTTTCCGTCTCCATCTCTGCCGTCAGTTTCCTATTATTTCTCTTCCTATCCTTTATTATACCCCACTTTTGATCTCCATCGTTTTGGCCACATTACCCTCACCTCCCTCACTTTTCTTTAACCTCTTGTACAGCTTGAATTTGATCCCGTTAACATTATCAGATGTGGAGATCTTAAACATGGTGCGTCGTCAAGACGACAAAGCTGGAGCCACACAGGCAGAGCTGGGCTCAACCTGCATGATGGTCTCTTTGGTAATATACGTGTGGGTGCGTACTTTTATTTGTTACCGCTTTACAACCTTTTCTGGCATAAACGCTGACCAGTGTCCTCATGGAGACCAAAACCAGGTGAGACAAGTCTTAGGTAAGCTAAGGTTAGGCATTAGCTGGTTATGGTTAAAGTTAGGGATAAGGCTTTGTTTAGTCTGTTAAAATGAATGGAAGTCAATGCAGTGTCCTAAGAAGAATAGCTGTGCGAACCTGTGTGTGTCTGGTCCAAGTAGAACAATAGATGGGTATGTCATTTTTTGTGTGCACACATGTATTTCATCACTTTGTGTGGCTGTTCGGTGACTGCATGGCCTGTGTGTGTGTGTGTGTATTCTGTTAGGAGGGGGCTAAGGTTACCCCCTGATAGAGGCAGCACGGGGTCATCCCGCGGTGGGACACTTCTCATGGGTGACCCCATCGCCCCTAGTGGCCCCCCGAGCAGACGGGACTTCTGAGGAGAGGAGAGGAAGGACCGGAGGAGAGACCCCCGGAGAACAGGACCCCCGGTCTGCCCCAGACCCCAGCCCCGGCAGGGCCCGACCCAGGGCCAATGTGTTCCCAATCAGGAGAAACACAAACAATATTTTCATTAAAGAGAGTCAGCCACACACACACACACACACACACACACACACACACACACACACACACACACACACACACAAAGATGTTTGCGTAGCTATTCTTCTTGGGACACTGCATTGACTTCCATTCATTTGGACAGCCTAACTAAAGCCTAACTAAAGCCTAACTAAAGCCTAACTAAAGCCTAACCAAAGCCTAACCCTAACACTTATCTAACCACAATTTAAAGATCCTCAGAAATTAGGCTCTGCCTCTTTAGGACCAGGTTTTGGTCTCATGAGGACCACTGGTCCTGACAAGGTCAGTGCTTATGGTGCTAAATAGGTAACAAATACAAGAATACACACATACAGAGTTTGGTTTCCATGACTTCAGAACATTCACTTAAATTCATGTGCTGAAGACTTACTCTAACCTTAATCATACTGACCTAACCTGACCTATAACCTGACCTCATCCTCATCCTCATCGTCACCACACAACAACATGTCATCATTTACACCATTGGGACGATTTTTGTGGCCTAATGTGAGTGTGAAAACACATGTGGGTCCCCACAACATGAGTAATACGTGTACAGAGAAAGAAACATGTTGCTTTTCTTCTAATTGACTTAAAGTCATTCACTTATTGAAGATAAATCAAAGATGAATCAGTTCTGTCACATGACTATTATCACTGTCATCCATGACCCTAAATGTTGCCTTCCCTCTTCCTGTTCTTCCATTCCTCTCAGTCTCTATCTGGGAAAACAAACGGAGGGATTAAGGATTTGTGGAGGGGTAATGGGAGCCAGGTGGAGGAGTGCGACTGTGGGGGTCTCCTGCCAGATTAGGAGGGGGGGGGGCGGCAAACCCCAATCCCCTCACACACCTTCCCAAAGGCAGCTAATGTTTCTTTTGAAGAAATAATCCCGTTTGGCCCTGGAATAGCAGTTGGCAATTATAAGCCTTAACAGAGCATGTTTGGTTTTTAGCAGAGCTGCTACCAGTGATGGGGGGGGAGGGGTGGATTTAACAATTAAACATCTGCATAGAGACAGTACACTGGTGTCTGACCCTGGTGTTTATATAGAAAGTATATCATATTGTGTAAACTTGTGTAAAATTCTACACTTTCATGTTCAAATGTTCAAAATACACATTATACAAAAACCCACATGGGCAGATTAATCCAGGAAGCACGGATATTATTATTTATATTATATTTTGCATGTACTGTATTTTAATTCAAGCACTGAAGCTCCTGTATTGTCTTTAACCTATTTAACGGTTTACTCTAACAACATAGTAATAGTATGGTCATTTTGTTTTAAATATAAAGGTATTGTTGTGGTAATACCATCTCAGTTCTAATGCAATTTCCAGCTATTGTAATCATGTGGTAATAAGGAGATAATACCTAATATTACAGTAAAGAAATGTTTAGATTATTAGATATGTCATCCTCTCTTTCACCCGACACACTTACTGTGTTGTTACGAAGCTATTACTTTATAATGACATGTAAATCAATTATAAAAACCATAATATTACTCCCCTATTTCAATCTTATTACCACACTATTACTGTTTTGTGACTGTACTATAATGTAAAAGTATTAACTTGCCATACAACGTTAAAAATCCTTGAATAATTCTGAGGTGTTGAGTATATTACGTGCCCTGCTCTCCAAAAGTCAGGTTGCAGCTGTCCATGGACAAAACATTAAACACATTGAGAGGAAGAATAATAATAATAATAGCAATAATTACATATTACAGATGAATCCAAACCAGTTCTCTTTATAAATCTGCTGATCATGAAAAGTCTTTTACTTTTACAGACTCATCCAACCAGAGGAGATTCATCACATGCTAACAAATGTCATTCTCAACCTCAGCAAGTTCACACATGACACACAATCTGTGTAGTTCTGGGATTAGGGCTACACACACACACACACACACACACACACACACACACACACACCAGAGTCAGTATGAGGTGTGGATTTTGGGACTTCACTCATGATAATGTCTCACACATTTGACCCAAAAACGTTGCCCCCTTGTGGCCCGGAGCGAAGCATAACCAGCTCTACAGATAGCATCTACTGACTGTGACTGACTGACCCACTGATCACCTGAGCTGATAGCAGCCTGTTTTCTTTGTTGTGTGTGTGGCAGCAACAGGTCCCACCTGTTCAGCATAAAAACACAGTTCAGTCTCTGTGTGCTCACTTTTACTTCAGCATCAGAATAATTAGCAGACTTTATTTTGTGCGTGGATGACTGGATCGTAATCCAGACAGTAGAATCTGAGCACACACACACACACACACACACACACACACACACACACACACTCTGGTCTCCCTTTTCTTAAATGTCAAGTAAACTGGATGGAATGGAAGAATTAGCCCCTATGCAGAGGGAGGTGAACTGGAAGTCAGACGTTTCACACCTTCTCTAGTTTGTACACATGCACGCACACACACACACACACACACACACACACACGCACACACACGCACACACACTTGAAATGCAGGCATTCTCTGTGTGAGCTCAAGCGTAATATCCAGCAGACGATGGAGACGGTGTATGTGTGTGTGTGTGTGTGTGTGTGGAGGGACTCATGTCACACCACCTTATCAGCCTCTGTCTCTTCATCTTCTCTGAGTTTGTCTCAGGCAGGTATGGGTGGGGGGGGTGGGGTGATTTGTCTGGGCTATAGATTTGTATTGTGACAGAGCTGCTGTACTTTTCTGTGAATCACAGTCTAGACGAGAAATCAAGAAAAGTGTGGGTCACAGCGAGGGCAGCAAAGTCAAGTCCAACAAGTCCAAACTAAACAGTAACTTCACCATCGGCCCTCATACAAATGCAGTCAGTGCTGATGAAAGGTCAAGACACATTTATCTTGAAACACAAACAACTTAAAAGCATACACACACTTACAAACATCAAATAATCGTCAAACTGAGTTACACGAGCTTCCTCTGGTGGTCCTGCTCTCCTGTGTATACCAGGGTGAATCTCTAACTGAGCATCTAACCCCACTTTTCTTCAGGGCCCCAAGGATTCCTGTCGGTGCACCTCTGCTCTGACATGGCCCTCGTCAGGTCTCCACATCAGCTGATCCCTCAGAGCTCACATCAGAGTCGTGCAAAAATGAAAAAAAAGAGGTTGTAATGAGGCTTATGTGCGATTGTTTCCCTTCCTTCTTCCTTCAACACAGCAGACTTTTACAAATACAAATGATTCCTTCAGTGAGGCCCGCGCTGCTGCTGCTGCTGCTGCTGCTGCTGCTGCTGCTGCTGCTGCTGCTGCTGCTGCTGCTGCTGCTGCTGCTGCTCCACATCAAAGACCTGCACATGCACACGGAGGAACACGCCTGAAATAAAACAAACACTGTCCTTTGTTCTTTTTCTTCTCATGATTAGAGAAAACGGGCGAGGGAAGAGAAGCCGGCGAGCGTGCGGGTGACGTCACGAGCGGCCGTGTTTGCTTAATCACATTCTCTGAGTGGGAGACGGAGGGTGTCAGTCAGCAGAGGAAGGGTCACTGTGGCGGGGTCACAGGGATGGCACCACACAGCTAATCACTAATGGCTGATTAGTGTTTCTCTGCTGCTTTAAAATGGAGGTTTACACTGTTTATTATTTATTATTGATTGACCTAGAAAAAAAGACTCTTCTTTTATGATCATATATGATAGAACATATACAGACTTATAATATAATATAACATTCACTGGCATTTCTATAAATGATTTAAGTATTATGGACTATGGTGACACACTATACAATTAATAAATACAATACAATAGACACCTAACATCTGCTGTATGTGTTATCTTTGATAAATGAATGAAAATGATGTGTCATATACAATTAATAAATACAATACAATAGACACCTAACATCTGCTGTATGTGTTATCTTTGATAAATGAATGAAAATGATGTGTCATTTCATCAATCTTAATTAAGAGGCTACTTGGCTAATAACAGTGACCCCTGGAAACATGTATGTGTCCCAGTGTGTGTCCCAGACTTATGATGAGTGATGTATGACAATGACATTAGAAAACCTGGAAACAACGACTCGTTCCGTGTTCTCCTCTCAGATGGTGCTGTGTTCAGCCTCTTCAAGTCATCGTCAGGTGCTTTATCACCTCTGAGCAACTTTAGACAACATAGAACAACTTTAAATCCAGAAATGTTACAGCTGTGTAATATTGGCCTTGATGAAGTAAAGAGAGTGTGATGCTCGGCACAGGGACACAGTCAGCACTGACCTCAGCAAAGGAAACCTAAAAAAAAACCCTGTTGTACAAATTAATTATGAATTATTTTAACTGTTGTGCTTTGTTTTGCTCTGTAACTGATGGAGTTGTTTTCTTTCTGCTCTTTATATCGTTCTTTATATAACTGCAGAATAAAAGTAAGTTTGGTAAATAAGTTTTATTTTCCAAGCAATTGAATATCAGGCATATTCTTTTGTTTTTTTTAAACAATATTTTTTCCTTCAAATCTAAACTATCCACTCTTGTACAAAAAAGGATTACAAATTTACTAAATGTATTCTTTATAAAAGTGACTAAAATCTGCCAGAGACCGCTGTTTCGTGTGTGTGTGTGTGTGTGTGTGTGTGTGTGTGTGTGTGTGATGCTGAGAACAAAATAAACTATATTTTCTCTTTTCGTACTGTTAACAATTATTGTGCATCATTTCCGCGTTGGGAGTTGCTGCTTCTTCTTTGAGCCGAACACATGCTCGTAGTTATTTTACGGACATTTCTCTCCTTTACAACAGCAGTGTTTTATTTTTATTGTTCAAACCAAACATATGGAAGTTATTTGTCAAATTCTAGTGACAGAATCTCTTTGAATCTGTCAGAACATTTTTAGAATAAAGGTTCAGAATTGTTTATGAAATTGTCATTTTTGTGAAGATTATCAAACCATTATCATTATTATTATTATTATTTTTTTAAATCCGATTTTTGACTGATGATCTTCACTGATGTTAGCGGGCCAGTTTTGGCCCACGGGCCGCCAGTTGCTAACCACTGTTTTAATGCCTTTATTGTTGGTATACCTTCTGTTTGTATTTGTATTTACTGCGACGATGAACAATTATTGTTTTTAATGTAAAAACTTTCTCCTGTCGTTTGTAGAGAGAAGAAAACTCAAAGCATTCTGGGTGAAACAATTGACCGACTTTGACCGAAACTCAGTGAAAACAAAGAGCTTTTCCCTCAGGAAGACGCGCGGTGGAGAGCGGTGGACATCAGCGCTCGCTCTTTTTGTTGCATATTTCATAAGTGAAGCCAGGAACTTTTCAATTCCAGGCTTTTTTTTGTGCTGAGCTGCATTTATATATATTTTCATATCAACAATGGATCAAACGACTAATTCCGTCATTTATATTGGACTTAAACAAGCTCATATTTTTTTAATCTTAGAAGATAAAGGCCTGAGGCACATTGACAGTGTAGATTACTGTGTGCAGTTTTTTCCTCACCTACATTTTCCGGCAATAGATGTTATCTTTTACATCAACAAGACAAATCCCAAACATCTGAATTCTTACATCTTTGATCTCAGTATGTTAGACCCCACACACACACACACACACACCCTCCACCATATACTGCAAAGCTATTACCTCCTTTGTCCCATATCTGTAGTCGGATATGAAGAACAGGCCTCATCCTATGTGCAGTTGGGTTGGAGCATATCGATCTGAAAAAAGAGCTGTATCTCTCTCTGGGTTAGGGAGATTATAGTCGACTGCTGTAAATCAGACACAGGTGGATGAACTTCCTCCTTCCTATGTCTGCCTCCTCGCTAACCTCTCCTTTACCCTTCCTTTCTTTTCCTCGGTGTCAGTCTCTTTTTTCCTTACCCTTGATACCTCCCCCCCCTGCTTTTTGTAGTACAGTTCAAAATATCACGATAAAAAAGAAAAGACAAAAAAAGGGTTGAGGGCCACGTGAAACTGCCCTCGCATGGTTGCTGACATGCTATAAATACCAAAAACGTTTTCAATTACTACTGGGATCTATGCTTTGTCACGCACACACGCACACACACACACACACCCACACACACACAGACACACACACAGACACACACACACACACAGACACACACCCACACCCACACACACACACACACACAGACACACACAGACACACAGACACACACACACACACACACACACACACACAGACACACACAGACCTACACACACACACAGACACACACACACACACACACCACACCCACAGACACACACCACACAGACACACACAGACACACACACACACACACACACACAGACACACACACACACACACACAGACATACACACAGACACACACACACACACACAGACAAACACACACACACACACACACACACACACACACACACACACACACACACACACACACACACACACAGACACACACAGACACACACACAGACACACACACAGACACACACACACACACACACACACACACACAGACACACACACACACACACACAGACAAACACACACACACACACACAGGACACACACACACACACAGACACAGACACACAGACACACACAGACACACACACAGACACAGCACACACACACACAGACACACACACACACACACACACACACACACACACACAGACACACACACACACACAGACACACACACACACACACACAGACACACAGACACACACACACAGACACACACAGACACACACACACACACACACACACACACACACACAGACACACACACACACACACACACACAGAGACACACACAGACACACACACACACACAGACACACACACACACACAGAGACACACACACACACACTCATTTCTCTAAGTCAGCAAAGCTTCAGAGAAGGAAACGTGTTCTGATCCGTTCTGTGAAACGTGCACAGCGGTCGCACAGTTCTGTCCTTTAGGGTTCATTACAGATGCACAATACCACAGACCTAGACCAGACCTAAACCAGACCTAGACCCAAAAACACCTATGATCAGTAAGATGCAGAGAGGGGTGAAGGGAGCTCAGTGGTAGAGCGAATAGTCTTTCAACTGCGAGGTTGAGGGTTCCACTCATGTATTGTGCTACTGGTCTCAAGGGTTTTTGGTCAATATGAGTAATGGTGACTCAGTGGTCGCCATTCAAATGTGTTTTCTGTGATCAGATAGCAATCAGAATACTTGTAAGTACAGGTGTAAATGCCCCAGAGACGCATTGAGGACACATTGTTATCCGATCTGCCAAACCGCTTCAGGACGTGGTCGGAAACTTATTGTGACCGCACTGAACATGAGTGTAAATGTGACAACATCTTCCCCTGCTTCACAAAGCAAACACGACGGCGTGCATTGTTGTTGTTGTTGTTGTTGTTGTTGTTGTTGTTGTTGTTGTGCACAGGACGGGAACCTGTATATCATTGGTTCATTTGTTTTCGCTGGAAGTAAGAGGACAGACATCTCTGTCTGTTATGACTTACAAAGATATTCACAGATCAACAACGTTTAAATGAAACATCGCTGACATACACATACATGAACGATTCAAATCTTTAATCACGATTAATCACGTTAATGTCATAGTTAACTGCAGATTAATGGCACATTTGTATCTATTCTAAATGTCCCTTGATTTCTCATCATTTTAATGCTCTTGTCAACATAGAAAAGCATTATTGAGACAATATTGTGACTGCTTCCTCTTATTGTGAGAGCAGCACAATAATAAGAGAGGCTGTGGATTTAATGAGCTAATCCGAGCTAAAGGAGCAAACAAACAAACAAACAAACAAACAAACACAATAAAATGGCCAGTAGTGGTGTCAGTGGATCAACATCTCATGTGTGCTGAGGTGAAATGATATAAACGGCTGTGCTGAATCCTCTGTATCTGTACGACTAAACATTTCCACTCATCTGTCTCTCAGCCTCACTTGTACATTAGCATGGGGCTAATAAAGCTGTGATTCCAGGGATGTTGTTCAGAGAAGACATTCCTCAGTGAAGGTCACCGCTGTCGGAGCGTCCTGTGACCGAGCCTCGGTCTGCTGTTACGCTGACATTTCACGATGATTCAAACTTCAAATAACATTGACAGTGTATTTTACAGTTGACTCCAGTCTGAACCAAGAGGCAGTATTAATAAAAACAGAAAAACAGTCTTCATTATCATATTTATTATTTGTAGAAATGGTAGAAAATTACATACAACAAATAGCAAGTGTCAGTCCTACTGTGTATCACAGCTGACAGCACTTCATACTGTTAGAGTGGGTTCTTTTCTTCAGGAACATGAATAAGCAGGCTAATGTATGCTTTTTTAAAAAAAAGAAAAGCCACTGAAGGAAGTAATAATAATAATATGCTGCTTCATGTTATGACAGATGTAACATCAATATTATGACTGTTTCAAAGACACCTGAGATGTAACAGGATAGAGACCATGAATTTGCATTTTCAATCACTTCTCATTGTGTTGGCCGTGGTGTGTGGACGAGTGTGTTCCCTCCGACACACTGCTGGGCGTGTGCTGCAGGACGTGTTATGAAAACACCAGTACTCTTCATTCATTCATTCATTCATACACACACACACACACACAGTCATACAGTGTTGGATGTCCTTCACTTTCACTGAGGACACACACAAACATATTTCCATGTGCAAGCAAGTGAAAGGGGAGATAACGCTCTTTAACAAGAGTGGAGCTGCAGAAAAACAGTGAAGGACACAACAAGATACTGAGGCTCAATAACAATAAATACATGGCAATATGCAACACAATAATACAATAACAGGAAAGTAAAAAATAAATAACAAAGATAATAACAAAGGAAGCATATCAGAGGTGCTCAAAATACTCACTTAGATATTTAGAATGATGCACATTCAAGATACATTCTGCTGCTCTTATATTTGGCAAAGAATGCAAATGAAGCATGGAGGGATTTGTTTTTGTTGTTCTTTAGGCCCTGACGTTAATATAATATAATATAATATAATATACTATGATGTAATATAATATAATATAATATAATATAATATAATATAATATAATATAATATACTATGATGTAATATAATATAATATAATATAATATACTATGATGTAATATAATATAATATAATATACTATGATGTAATATAATATAATATAATATAATATAATATAATATAATATAATATAATATAATATGATATAGTATAATATAATATGATATAGTATAATATAATATAATATGATATGATATAATATAATATAATATAATATAATATACTATGATGTAATATAATATAATATAATATAATATAATATAATATGATATAGTATAATATAATATAATATGATATAATATAATATAATATAATATAATATAATATAATATAATATAATATAATATAATATAATATACTATACTATGATGTAATATAATATGATATAATATGATATAATATAATATAATATGATATAATATGATATAATATGATATAATATGATATAATATGATATGATATAATATGATATGACTGAGCCCAAAAATACAAACACTGCCACTCTTACTGTTATGATCACTTCTATTGCATTTTTTTCACAGTAAATCAGTCGTATGTTGTAATGTTGTCCATTAAGTCCAAGAGGAACAATAGAGCAGATAGTGGCACAAATCACCACGGCGACAGTACTGGTCCGATATCCATCATATGACTTGTAAAGTTTTGTTGAGAGGAAATAATCAAAAGTGCTGAGACAGAAAATAAATGAATCTTCTGGGATGTATCTCTGTAATCTGAGTAAAGAAATGCACAGCTTCAGCTGTTTGTGCTTTTACTTTGAAACTGGAACAGGATGTGCTATCGTTGAAACGGTGAAGAGCGTTCATTCATGTTTTGGCCGTGTGAGACGTGTGTGTGTGGTTTGCAGTAAGTAAGTACTAGGGAAATACTATTGAGTGAAACCAGATCTTTATAAAACAGTTACCAACGTTCACTCCCTGAGTGATTTTTATCAATCACCGATCCAACTTCTACCAGCTGTGAATGAAAGTTTTCAGTTTTAGTTTCATCGTGTTCGGAGTGTCTATTTGAGTCTCTATTTTTTTATAAATCAGAGAAAATATGAGAAATGTTTATTGAATCTGTTAATGTTGTTGGCAGACGTTTGAATTCATAAGTGCACATTTGGCAACAGAAATCCTGGATTTCCTTTTTCTTATCAAAGAAGTCGCACACGACTTGAAAATCACATCCAACACTAACAACACAATGTCTGACATTAGGTATGTGTACTCACGAGCCCTGTTTTTCCCCTTCATTCTTTTTCCCCCAAACCTTTTGAAACTGAGAGTGAAGTAGAGAATGACATGGAGAGCTAACATGCTAATGTGTCGTCCTTGAATCATATATTGAACTTCTAGGAACAAGGTTAATGATATTCTATCATATGAAAATGACAAATGAAAACACACCTCAGCAGCAACTTTAGACACAAAACAGGAAAAGAAGTAGTGGACCCGTCCCTGGGTGTCACGCAGAGGACAGTATGGACTGTCTGTCCTTCAGAGAGAACCTGAGGTAAGTTATGTAGAGTCAATCTCTAGGACTTCTCCTCGGGGTGTGGTGGAACATCTCAGACGCCAACTCTTTGTTCATCAATGATGTTACACTACACGTCAGGTCTGAATCAGGTCCAACACTGGAAATGTGTCCGTCATGACCAAATCCTTTGACAGTCGGACTCAATTCAGGAGTGTTATTATATTATTATTAGGAGATTAAACTCATCTAGGTGCACATATTATTAATATTTTTTTTAAATCTAAAAATGTCGTATAGTCGTATGGACGCAGACTTCTGCAAAGATCTGTAGTGCTACAGAAAAAGGATTATATCCAAAATAAAACTACAGTATGAAGGAGTCGAACACCTGTGTCGTAGGCTATCACTTGTCTGTCACATCCTGACCTCAGTCTATCTGTCCCTATGGAGGTGTTGACACTCACTATGTTCCTGATATCAGGGGAACAAGCGATCCCACAGCTCCCCCTCCTTCTGCACCCTGAGTGCTTCCCACAACCCCAACCCCGTCACCGCCGAGGCCACAGGCATCATGGGAACGGCCTATCTCCACCGGGTGTCCTATCAGATTGTTGACACGAACAGATAGCCTGGCAATGAAAATATTTTGCTTCTCCTCACACTGACATTGGCCTACATGGTCCTACATCTCTGCCCTCCTCTGGGATAAACAGCTCCTGTGTGTGTGTGTGTGTGTGTGTGTGTGTGTGTGGGCTGGTACCAATACTTGTGGTTGTGCATGTTTGCTGACAGGTGCATTAAATCATCATGTTTTTATTTGCACACTGTTGCTGTGTGTGTGTGTGTGTGTGTGTGCATGAAAGGAGGCTTCCACTTAGTTCAGGGTGTGAAATAAGGGCAGAGAGTTGAAATGTTTCGTTTGCCATGTCAGCATGATGAAATGTTGGCCTGAAGTCAGAAAAAAAAAAGAAAAAAGAAGAAAGAAACAGAGAAGGAAATGAAATTGAAAGAGATTAGTGGAGAATGACTGGAAAAGTCAAAGCAGGGCAAGACAGGGCAGCTCCAGTGATAATACTGATGCTTTACTTTATTTGCCCACATTAAAGGGAGCGTTGTATAATGTTCTAAAATGATTTTCCTTTCACTTTATTTGTGTTTTTCTTGTATATTCTTATAGATTATTTTTTTTTACTACAGACAGGCAAAGAACCATATATGGTCCCTTCATGGACCTTGATTTTCAACATGAAAATAAATATTTGCAAAAATGTAACAAAAGGAAAACGTCTTGTTAAATTCTCCAGTAAAATGATTTAATTTAAATATGAAGTATTTCAGTGAGTACACTGTAAGGGATTAAAACAGGTGTGTAAAGAGGAGTAACTGAAGAGACAATGCATACATAGAAATATGTTTCATCATTTATATTCTATATATTCATTTTGTCATTGTTATGTAATTCTTATTAATGTTATTATTATTATTGATGTTCACTCACTTAAATCCATCTCATTTCAGAACAACAGTTTGTCTGCTGAAGGTCCGGGACCAAAACACTGCAACAATAACATCATGCTTGCACGTGTAGACAGTGTGAGAGTCTCTGGTTGAATTTAGATTTACCAAACGAGCAGCTCCTGTATCACTGCAAGCTAAAAACACACATTTCCACACAGGAAGTGGCAAATATATACTTTAGCTATCATAGAATTAAGCTTAAGATGACACTATGTGTTATACTTTAACTATAACTATAACTTAAAATGATATCAAATGGTCAGTCTCTTGTTCTACTTTCACTTTTCCATCCATCATCCATCCATCATCCATCCATCATTGAAGAAGATGCATTCTTTATACAGACCTTGTCAAAAATCATTTTCACAGAAACACATTTTTACATTTAGACGTAGTAGAAAGTTTAAAACTGCCCTGTGGTGGAGACACCGATCCACATTTACATCACACCTCAGCTGCTTTGGTCATCATGAGCAGACTTAAAATCACATCTTTGTTGCTGCCATTCAAATCTTTTTAAATAGCTCTCTCCTTACAGCTGCCACGTTTTGTGTTTTTAGAAGCAAGTGAGCCAAAAACACCCCTGAATTTGGAATATTTTCAGTGTGAATTTTGCAGGTAAGATGAGAATTCAGGAGAGGTGCTGGCAACATTCCTGACTGCAAACCTAAAAGCTAAAGTCACTTCCCTTTCGTCCTACCCGCCGTCCAACACAGCCCCCTCCAGAGAAACTGCAATAAACCCACATCAGCAATCTGGGAGCCTCACAGACTGCAGTGGCCAAATGTGTCTGTGGAACTGTGTGATTATTTTTACCTGACACAGGAAAGAACCCACTCATAATAAACACAGGACGAGGTGGTGACAGATCTCATTAACCTCATTATGAATGAAAGGGGGGGAAGCGGTCCAGGGGTGAGGAGGGCTGTGAGGAGAACGTGTGCCTGGACGTCTCCCTGAGGTTCACTCCTGACCTTTGACATGACCTAATGAAGAACACACATGCAGATATGCACGCTCATGTATCAGCAAATATATTCTAAGTTTTTATGCCAGAAAGTTTGTGTCTGCTTCTATATTCTATATTCTATATTCTGTCCCATGGAGAAAACTTCTGATTTTACATCAAGGCACACAGGAGCTGCTGATCCATTCAGATTTACATCAGTGACACAAACTGAGCAAGCGAGGCAGCAGTAGAACATACAGATTTTCTCCTGGGCTTTGGATTGGGAGCGTGAGTACTTAACAAACTTCAGTTTCATGATGAGATTAAGCCTCAGACATATAGACTTCAGAAGGTGTAGCTTCTATTCAGTGAGTTCTTTAAGTGTTCTTGTATAATATAGAGCTCTGGTAGCTGAGGAAAACACTTTAGCAGCAATCTGCATTTTCCATCAGCATATAATAAACCAGTATACCAGGCAATGTGTCTCTTTGCTGGCTGTATTCTTAAAAAGTTAAAATAGTGCATAGCTGCTGTGCGCCAGGATACAACATCAGTGAGAGACATCAAGGCAGTGGACCTCTGACCAGATCCCCAACAACTGCACTAAAACACGCTAAAGGCAAATAAAGAGCGTGTGGATATTGTACTTGTGTGGTGATCACGTCTATACCTCCACGCACAATTGGATAGACCTACAACCAATTAGACCAATGGGTGACGCATGCATGGTGATGGAAATGTGTCACACAAACATGCTTGTTGCAGTTTTCTAGGATGAGTTCCGTGTTTGGAAGCAACAGCCAAATTGAATATTGCCGCTCTTTGTTGTCCACCATGTTGGATGCAAACAGAAGCTGCTACACATGACTTCTCTGTAGTCCTCGTGTAAAGCCTGCCTTTAGCGCGCCAGGGGAATAAACCTGTTGGTTCTCTTTTTCAGGAGATTCTGAAGTTGACAAAAACGTTTCTGCAGAGCGACGTCAAGTTCACCCAGGCTGGATCACAGAGTCCGTCCAGCGCTTACTTACTTTCATATCTTGTTTATTTGACATGCTTTTATTGCAATGTCAAAGTTTTCTCAGGAGTAGGAGGAAGGAAAGTTCAGAAAGTTGAAGATGTCAGAATACTGCAGGCCTGGAATAATGTCCACTCTGTCTGTTTCCATTGCTCATGAAAACCAGAGCAGGGGCATTTAAGGTTCAGTCTGTCAAGCTCATCAATACATTGCGAGATCTCTGTGGATTTAAAGTGCTCGGTGAACTCGGCTTGAAACTGGCACCGGTGCTGTTCATTAATGCAACTGACCATCAGTGGCAGCCGGTCAATGAGGGCGCTAGGGCGCCACCCCCAGCAGTCTCACATGAAGAAGAAGGAGAAGAAGTGAATGTAGTGGGCTAAGCTAGCTGTTAATTAAACTTAACTTAACTTAATTAAACACATGACATACTTTTACACTTATCTGTAAGGCTTTTTGGAATCAAGTTTAAAGTTTATATCTGTTTGTTTATGGCTATTATAGCCTTTCTCCTGTCATTTAACGTTGTGCTTTCACAGGCAGTTACCATGAAAAGTAAATCTCTGTTGTGGGCTGAAGTCCGTGATGTCACTGTCACATGGAAGTGCTTGTGTCGTCATTGACTGATCCTTTTATTTCAGGCCGCGGTAAAAGCTCCACTGCACTGTAAAAATGTTGCTTCAGTGGACGCTACCGCACTACTTGGTCAATAAATGAGCTGTGCTACTGACAACAGCGACACAACCACCACACTACTGAGAAATGTAGTTATACTAGTAACGCCGCTACTGCCCAACACTGGCTACACATGATACAGTCCATCTCTCCCCCAAAAGTTCCATGGAAGATGGAGGTCTAATACTTTACCAGATACGTCAACGGTCACACTCAGACATCTGTCAGAGCAAGCTACTGACAGATGTTAGTTTGATTCCAACAAACAGACGTGAGCTGACAGCAGAGGCAAGCCACTGTCCTGACAGTCATGCATCCACTGCCAGTGGAGACTCGAGATGGAGAGTTTGGGTGGCGACTGAAGACACTGAAGCTTGTGTCCTGTCACAGATTGGCAACTGGAAATGAACCTTTCCTTGATCATCACCAAGTGTTTAATCTTGCCATCAATGACACAGTCAACAAAACAGAAGAATTTAAGCCAAAGTAGACTTGACAGTTAGCCATTGTTCTAATGAGTGCCCATTGGGAAATAGACTAATTCCCTCTCAGAGACCTTAAAGTCATTTCCCGAGGTCTGTTGACTCCTTTGAAGAGGGGGTGGGTTGGTGGTGGAGGTGGTACTGACAGGCTGCATGTGCCACTGGGTCACCAAGGTGACGGGACATCCAGGCAGGAAAAACAGGAAGCGAGGGCAAGGAGTGACTCTGATTGGACCCCTCCTCGTTCGCGTGCAGCCAGATAAGAGAGGACACGCCCCTTTCCCCTCTTTCATTTGTGGCAGGAACGTTAATGGGACTGTGTCACTTAAAATAAACATGGCAGCATGTAAATGCTGTTGTATGTTTAGCACACATGAAAAAACATCTCCGAGGTACACAATCATGACATCATTTTGAGTTTTTAATTTGAAGTAATAGTAGTTTGTAGTAGTAGAGGTTTAAAGTAGCTGAAAGTGTGGACACATGAAACAAACAGATTTTAACCACTTCAGTTTCACATTCACTGAATTCTACACTTATATAAGTCTATAATATCTTAATATCCTATCGTATACAGTGTGCACTGCTTAATTTGCTGTGAGACAGCCTTTTCTAAACTAAAGTGTTCATTTTCAGTCATGGCACACAGGAATAGTTGATCTACTTTAGTGCACCAAGTGGAATCTACGTGGCCAAGTGGAAAGGAAACTTGACTTGTAACAGGAGAGTCGCTGGTTCAAATCCCTTACCCCTGAGCAAGGTACCCAACCCCCACTGCTTCTAATTCTAGGATGGGTCAAAATGCAGAGAATAAATTCGCCAAGGGGATTAATAAAGTTTCTAAATCTCCTGCTACCTCAATAATTAAGCTCCAATGAACTATTTCTAATGGTTGAGTTAAGCAGTAAACCAGCAGTGTTTTATAATAATAATAATGTTTTTATGATGCTTCACAGGCGTGTTTACAGCCAGCTGTCCAAAGATGAAATACTAGACTATACCAGTATCAGTGTCTCACACGTAAAACCTGAACTATCACATTTAGGCGATGGAATAAATCTAGCTGTGCCCCTTTCTCCACATTTGTGTCCTCCAAAGAGGTCAGAGTCTCCTCTCACTGCCATCCAACCCAGTGCTGGGTATAAACCTGCAGAAGGTCAGTGCTAAGCCAATCTATTCTTTCTCTTATCACCTGCTCTTCCCTCCTACAGTCCTTGAGTTTGATATAGCAGACAAAACACCTGTTTGTCAATCCAGGGGACGTTTACAGTTTCACGACTGCAGAATTCAAATCGTAAGAGGACTTTGGTGGAGAAGATGACCGTTTATCCATTTTATATTTTTAGGAAATATCCAATTAGTCATGGTTCAGTGTCTTTTTTCATTCAAACAAGTGAAAGCCTCTCTGAGATCACTGTAACCCAGCTCGACCCCCTTTGAAAGAGAAACAAAGTTTTTTTTTCTGCAGATAAATGTCAAAACCCTTCCCTAACAACCTTGGCCGCTGAAGTCGTACTACGATGTGTGTATAAAGGACACAGTGTTATGACATCTCTAATGGGACATCTATAAGTACTTCGCTGCTTGAGGACATTTTGTGGGATTCCTGCAGAATTAAGACGCCTGAGAAGTCACCGGTGAGACGTTTAAACGTCCATGTAGCATATACGTGTGCAGACACATGCATTCATGCGTTGGTACAAATAAGGTTAGATTACTCCTTTGTTTAGTTAAATCTTCCCTTAAGGTCTTGCCCCAAAATGACAAACCCATTAAAAAACATTATCCATGTCTCTCACTATTATACTCAACAGCTTCATACTGTCTCTCACATAATTGGGATTTAAAACAGGTTAGGTCATTTCATTTTATTGGCTGTGTTACAAAGGATTGTAACACAGGTTTGACTCTGGTTTTTTAATAGTGTTACGCTAGAGGTACTCTGTCAGATATTTGAATTGTGACTGTATGAGATACTAATGCTATGTCCTCCCCCCCCGTAGCCTCACTGAAGACATCTGCATTGCAGGGTAAACAGTTCACTTTATGCACCAAAGTCCAGAGATAAAAGCTGTGATTTTAGATCACAGCGAGACATCGTTGATCGACTGCTGTCTCCATCAGTGAGTTTGGATGAAGTCACAAACTCACTAAACAAGACACTGGTAGACCAGCAGCTCTATGTCTCCACGACATAAGAACTTCATTTATTCTCCATTGTCTGTCCTTGCATCAACAAACATGGCGACCATGCTTCTAACGACGCCACGCACGCTGTCTGCCATCTGTCAGGTGGAGACCCCGATGAGGACGACGAGCATGCAGCTGAGCTTCTCTGAGACGGTTTCTGACGGTTTGTGCAGAAATTCTTTGGTTCTGCAAATCGATTGTTGCAGCAGCCGTCAGACCATCTTGGAGGTGAACATACTGGATGTGGAGGTCCTGGGCTGGTGTGGTTACACGTGGTCTGCGGTTGTGAGGCCGGTTGGATGCAGTGTTGTTTTTGTCAACGAGGACAATGACGGAATTATCTTGTTGACGATCACGAGACGGTGACGAATAAACATGGATCTTTGATGATTAAACACGATGAGACGAGAATGGACGTAACTGTTAGTGTGTGGTCTGTCAGACGTTCAAAATGCATGACATTTCTGCTCATTGTGTGTGTAATCTGTCAATTAAAGCCTAAACATTCCTTGGTCTGTGTTTCAAGACGGGTCGAGTGGGTTGCCGACAGTCCGCCTGGCGGGAGAAGTCGCAGTGAGTACATATGTCCGTGGTCCCGAGAAGTGGCGAGGTCATGGGCGAGGGGTCGAGGCCGTCTGCCAGCTTCGCCCCGAGCCTTTCCAAGCTGAAATTTCATTTTCACAACTAATGTGTGACACATGTATGATGAAGTCGGCATCGACTCATGAGAAAGACACTTGAATTATGTTGGAAAAAAGATGGAGATAAAAGGTTTCTGCCCGACAGTAATCTCCAATACTTATTGACTTAAATGAATTTGTTCAAAGACTACTTTAAACTGGACTAAAACTATCACATATAGAATTTGACTAAAACTAATAAGCATTTTAGTCCAAAAGACTCAAACTAAGACTAAGACTAAATCTAAAATAGCTGCCAGAAACAACACTGGTCAGATGTACTGCCAAATTTAGAATTAGTGCATAGAAAATGTTTTAGATCTTTGAGTTCAGCTCATGATAAACAGGAGCAAAAACAAGTGTTCAGTGCATGTATATATATATATATATATATATATATATGTGTATATATATATACATATATGTATATATATGAAAAGGAGAATCCGAGTTTAAACGCTTTGACTCGTGAGGTGTGAAGTTCACACTTAATCTCACCTGAGACCCTGCTGCACCTGAGTGAGGAGACGTTGTCATAACACCAGCGCTGCTCACACATGTCCAAGGACAAAGACCACAGCACCTGTGGGAGCAGAGGTCAGGGGATGAGAACGGGGCGGGGGTGGTGGTGTGGGGGTGTGGGGCTGCACGGGGTGGATTGTGACGTGCGTATAAATGTGACGGAGACATGCATGGCAACCACGCTAAGTGCTGCGAGGTGTTTGAAGCATAACTGGGGAGGGAAATGAATGAGAATGTGTTGAGCGGCAAGTGTGTGTGTGTGTGTGTGTGTGTGTGTGTGTGTGTGTGTGTGTGCAGTTCTCTCCACGTCGCTGCCTCTCCATACAGTCCAGGTGTGCGGTGAGTTCTATTGTCGTCCAACTGGACTTATCGCCCCCTCTTCTCCCTGTCAGCTACCTGCCCTTTGATGTCTGGGAAGTCTTTCACCCTCTTTCTGTGTGGGTCAACATTCCAGCAGCCGTACAACTCACACACATGTGCACACACACACACACACAGACATACAAAAACACACCTGCATGTACACACACACATAACATGTGCTGAAGACAGGGAGGGGACGAGGAGAGCACAGGGAGGAAGTTAGGAATAACAAATGAAGAAGAGCAAGTAAACACCTGCTCGGGTCTTCGAATCATCACAACATCAATGCACTATCATCCTGTAATAATAGTTCAGTCTATGAGCCACTGAACCTGATGAGCCACTGGTACCAGAAACCAGGCTGAATTCTGCGAAGCACTCATCGTCCCACACATGTGACGACCCAGGAGGAGCTGCTGGTTCTGCTGCTGCCAGCTTTGCTCCATTTCAAACACTGAACTCACCAAAATAACACATTTGAACCTTCTGATGGCGACAGCAGTGATATATATATACAGTGAAATACGCTGCTCATAGATGTGCTGCATGAATTAATGAGAGAATATATAATAAATACTGAGCATGTACTTGAAGCACACACTTATGTATCAGTGTCTCATGCAAACACATTTCAAAAAAGTTAAAACTTTCCCTTAAAAGCAGTCTTGTATACAAAGTGGTTTTGAATTGATTATCTGCTGCTTTACTATCATTGTTGTGGTTCTGAAAGGCAGGTGGAATCCAGGTGTTCACTTTAATCACATGATTGTTTAGCGAGAAGGTGAATGAAACATCTTGAAATTGTTGCCTTGAATTAAACGTGAACATGTACAACACATTTTCTTTTAGTACCTTTTGATTTTTTTGCTTTGCATTTGTATATTTTACATTATGCTTATCTTATATCATAAAGTGTAGAACTGTCTGCTCCAACCCTGAGACTTTCCCCAATACATTCTAATTCAGGACACTCTTATGTGCCCTTTTTCTAAATGTTTCTAATATGTAATGTTTAGTGACTTATTTACTTAGCTACGAAAAAACAAAAACAATACTAAAGCTAGTTGAGGCTGGGTAGATCTATAGTAGAGGACATTAGAATGGTTGTGTGACCCGCCCTTCTCCCTCTGTCAGCTGAGATCCTCCTGTGGAGGATAAAAGGTAAAAGATGAGTGAGTGAGTGAGGGAGTGAGTGAGTGAGTGAGTGAGTATAGGACATTAACCGCAGCATTGAATAGTGCTTAAGTAAATGCATCTAAATGCTTTTAAGCACAAATATTAGACCTGAACCAAAACATTAAAAGTCAGCTGTTTCTGTGTCCATGCACTGTACGTCCACATATATGATATCACTGTAAACGTTTAAGCAGAGTTGTGTCTCTCTCTCCTCACGTTCAGCCTGTCTGTGTCTCTGCTTGTTTTCTCACTGCTCGTGATTGTCGGTGCTGACAGATGACAGACTGTCGAGGGCCTCTGAGCGCACACACACACACACACACACACACACACACACACAGCCTCACCAGTGCACTTTCACTCACTGTTAATGCATTCATCTTGACTGATGAGGATCATGTTGAAATCAAGTTACATTTTCAGGTTTCAAATGTGTGCGTTTAGTTGCGTTAGTCTCTGTGATAGTTTTGTTAAAGGTTGATTTTAAGAGAGTTAAATATGTGCGGCTGGTTTGTCAGTGACAGAGAGAAGGGTGTTCCTTGGGATCACCTTTGACCTTTGAACTTGATGGTGTAGTTTTACATGTCAGGTTAATTAGTGCAGAGATGATGACTGTGTGTGTGTGTGTGTGTGCCTCATGAGGGACTTTGTGTGGTTATATCTTATATTTCCCTTAAAGGTACAGTGTGTACTTTTAGCAGCATGTATTGGCAAAGTTGTACGTAATAATTTATTTTAATAATTTTAATAATTTATTGTGGGATAATGAAAACAATAATTCATACGATCGATGAAAATTTAAGCTTCAATTTGTAATGAATGAATATGATTTCACCTCGTTCTCACAGTAACTGTTCAGGTGAGTTTAGAGATGCTGGTGGAGCAGTGTGTAGGTGAGGTGGAAGGTGACATCACAGTGAAGTCTGCTCCTCGTAGAAAAGGAGCTGGTGTTATCTCCCTGGATTGAACGGAGTAAAAGTGAATGATGCTGTTGAATCAGGACACTTGTGTTCAATGTGGTGGTGGAGGAGCACCTCAGGTTTAAGGAGGAATAAAACATCTGGGAGTGTTTCTGGGAGATGACACCGTGTTGTAGAAAAGAATAAATGGACAGTGTTCTAGAAAAGGTCAAAGAATGCCATTTAAATGGCCCTGGGGGCGTGTCCTTAATTAGCATCAGGTTGGCATGTGTTGCTCCTCCACCTCTGCTTCTCACTCGGTTAAATACAAATAATTGTTGTTGACTTTCTCTGGGAAAGATAACACTGGGCTCCTCAGAGTGTATTGTTTCTGCAAAAATGAGAAGATGGACAGGGTCAAGTCTGTGTGACCAGCAGGGGAGCTGCCTTTCATCTCAAAGCTCACACACCTGCTGGTCTGAGGTTTGAGCTATCAGTGTTTCTGAAGCCCTCGAAAAATGTCTGTCGGCTGTTTATAAAAGTGTTTTCTGTGTCAGGACTGAGTCAGCAGCAACATCAGCAGCAGCAGCAGCAGCAGCAGCAGCACCACCAGCAGCAGCAGCATCAACATCAGCATCAACAGTAGCATCAGCGCAGCATCAGCAGCAGCAGCATCAGCAGCAGCAGTAGCATCAGCAGCAGCAGCAGCATCAACGTCATCATCATCATCAGCAGCAGCAGCAGCAGCACCAGCAGCAGCATCAACATCAGCATCAACAGTAGCATCAGCAGCAGCATCAGCATCATCATCAGCAGCAGCAGCAGCAGCAACCACCAGCAGCAGCAGCAGCATCAACATCAGCATCAATAGTAGCATCAGCAGCATCAGCAGCAGCATCAGCAGCAGTAGCATCAGCAGCAGCAGCAGCAGGCAGCATCAACGCCATCATCATCATCAGCAGCAGCAGCAGCAGCACCACCAGCAGCAGCATCAACATCAGCATCACAGTAGCATCAGCAGCAGCATCAGCATCATCACAGCAGCAAGCATCAGCCACATCATCATCAGCAGCAGCAGCATCAGCAGCACAACATCATCATCATCATCATCATCATCATCATCATCATCATCAGCAGCAGCAGCATCAGGTAACATCATCATCATCAGCGTACGCACCAGCAGCAGCATCAGCCATCAGCAGCATCAGTAGCATCAGCAATCAGGCAGCAGCAGCATCAGCAACATCAGCACAGCAGCATCAGCTGCATCAGCAGTAACAAGCAGCAGCAGCATCAGCATCAACGCAGCAGCAGCAACATCAGCAGCAGCAGCATCAGCCTGCATAAAACATCATCACCAGCAGCGCAGCATCAGCAGCATCAACATCAGCAGCAGCATCAGCAGCAGCAACATCAGCAGCAGCAGCATCAGGCAGCAGCAGCTGCATCAACAATATCATCACCAGCAGCATCAGCAACATCATCAGCAGCAGCAGCATCAGCAGCAGCAGCATCAGCAGCAGCATCAGCAGCAGCAGCATCAGCAGCAGCAGCAGCAGCATCAGCAGCAGCAGCAGCAGCAGCAGCAGCAGCAGGTGGATTCTCTGTACTGGCTCTAACAAGAGCAAATCCTGCATGGAAATGTTTTGATTTTCCCAGCTGGGGATTGACTACTCTGTCCAGCTGGCTTCATGCTGCCAGAGTGGGCTGGGTGAGGATCTGGGTGAGGAGCTGGGTGAGGAGCTGGGTGAGGAGCTGGGTGAGGGATCTGGGTGAGGAGCTGGTTGAGGAGCTGGTTGAGGATCTGGGTGAGGATCTGGGTGAGGGAGCTGGGTGAGGACTGGGTGAGGCTGGGTGAGGATCTGGGTGAGGGCTGTTTGAGGATCTGGGTGAGGATCTGGGTGAGGGAGCTGGGTGAGCTGGGTGAAGGGATCTGGGTGAGGATCTGGGTGAGGAGGAGCTCTGGGTGAGGATCTGGGTGAGGAGCTGGGTGGGATCTGGGTGAGGAGCTGGGTGAGGATCTGGGTGAGGATCTGGGTGAGGATCTGGGTGAGGATCTGGGTGAGGATCTGGGTGAGGAGCTGGGTGTGAGGATCTGGGTGAGGGTGAGGCTGGGTGAGGATCTGGGTGAGGAGCTGGTTGAGGATCTGGGTGAGGATCTGGGTGAGGAGCTGGGTGAGGAGCTGGGTGGACCTCAGCTGGATGATCTCACTGCTCTGGTTAATCATTTAGTGGATTAGTTGATCTGAAAAGTGTCAGAACATGAAGAATCTGTGTTATTGACCTGTGTGTCTTGTTTGTCTCCCTCTCTGGATTCCTCCCAGCAGGGGGCAGCAACAAAGACTTTTGAACCAAAATAAACTGTGTGAATGAAAGGACACTCCATTGATAACTTAGAAACTCACCTGAGCTTAAGCGCTGGTTTTAAACAGAAGCTTGCAAGTCTGGTCACTCTACAGAGCTCCCCCTACAGTTTTGGAGAACATATTTACCACTTCATCCTCACTGCCTCCTTCAGCACTTACGCTTAGCTCCGCCTCCTCTCCTCTCCTGACCAAGTGCATTTATTTTTTCATCAGTGCTGATGAACATAAGCCATGGAGTCATGTTCATGCCACTCAGACACAGACATGAAGTGGAGTCAGGCCCCAGTCTCCAGCAGCACTGACTCCATGGCTGTTAAATGATCCTGCAGAGTTCTGTGTAAACCAACATGGAGGTCCTGGTACAATGGTCCTTGTAATGGAGAATACTACATCACAACGTGGGGGACAAGTTCTTCATTGTTTCACTCCTCTATTTCAACTTCTGAATACCTGGATACCTTTAGATTACACTCACCAACAGAAAAGTCAATACCAGCACTTAAATTCCACGACAGGTGAAGATGGCCGTGATGGAAGACAGTTTGAGAACCTTCTCCCTCTGGAACCTGTTTGTGACTGTTCTGACCTCTGACCCTCATTCAAATCAAAAAAGTGCCTTTAGTGTTGAATGGTTCTAACTTATTTCAATAAGTATCTTTTCTTTTCTCATCAATTACTTGTATTTTATCCATTCTTGTGCTTTTAATGTAAAGCTACTTTGTAGTTTATGAAAAGCGCTATATATATAAAATGTATTTTATTATTAAATGTTGATTTGGGCTCTGATCACATGATTTGGGTTTTCTGTTGTTACTTTTTACTGAGCTAATCAGAGTTGATGAAAATGTGACACATGGAAATGTTTTTATGTTGTACGGATATGTTTACTGTCCCCTGGATATATAATATATAATGTTTAATAAATGTCGATTTTGTTCAATCAAATATCTCTCTCTCTGTCTGTCTGTCTCTCTCTCTGTCTGTCTGTCTCTCTCTCCCTCTCTCTCTCAGCCAGGTGCAGTGCAGGGCTATAGAGCTTTTATCCCAGGCAGATCCCTGAGAATGTTGGGAATTTCTCCCAGATGCTCCTGGTCACAGTGCCCCGGCAGCTCCTACACACACACACACACACACACACACACACACCCCCTCCCCTCCCCTCCCCTCCGCCCCTCAAACCCGACACCACTGACAGACACAGCCCAAAGAGCAGACACCTGGCTTTACATGCACACACAGACACACACCCTGGGGAAGTTCAGGGAAAGTCGGGGTTTAACAGAAACACTCTAGAGAAACAGGAGACGGCAGAAGGGTCCAGATGCAAGATAGTACTCAACAAGACAGACACAGAGAGGGGCAGAGGGGGAGGGGAGGGTGGGGAGGGCGGGGAGGGCACAGAAAGTGAGACTGAAACAAAGGCCGCAGGAAGCCATTGAAAGGTTGGTGTGACAGACAATAAAAATACTTAGACTGTGTTTAACTGGTCAAAAAACTGAAATCACACCTTGACTGTGTGTGTGTGACAAAGCAGTTAATGCAACATTGTCAAGGTTAACGTGAGCTTCCCTTTGTTCGTGGTGCTTACTTTGACTCATAACTGACATAAATGTATTACTAACACACAAACACACATAAAAAAAGGATTTATTGCAATTTGAAATAATTAAATAAATGTTAAATTTCATAAATTCACTTTGCTTTCACTTGACACATAATTCAATTTTAAATTCATGTTTAATTTGAAATATGCCTGATTGGGATTAAGGATCAACAGAATTATAGTTTGACAGCCAACTGTTAATGAGAACCTTTTTTTTGTTATGATGTGAAATTCAGTTAATTTTTCATTTATGGGTAACAGAGAGTTAACTGCCTGTCAGTGAGGGCGGGGCCTACCTGTCAGTCAGGAGTTAACACCACCTGAGAGTCCTGTCAGCCTCACTTCCTCTCCTTTCTCCCACCTGCCAATCAACACACCACATCCCATCTGTGTGTGTGTGTGTGTGTTCATGCTGCTGGAGCAAGTGCAACGAACTGAGAGAGTGAGACACTGTACAATGAACTGAGAGAGTGAGACATGTGCAATGAACTGAGAGAGTGAGACGTGCAATGAACTGAGAGAGTGAGACACTGCACAACGAACTGAGAGAGTGAGACGGAAATGAACTGAGAGTGAGACACTGTGCAACAAACTGAGAGTGAGACATGTGCAATGAACTGAGAGAGTGAGACATGTGCAATGAACTGAGTGAGACATGTGCAATGAACTGAGAGAGTGAGACACTGTGCAACAAACTGAGAGAGTGAGACATGTGCAATGAACTGAGAGAGTGAGACACTGTGCAACAAACTGAGAGAGTGAGACACTGTGCAACAAACTGAGAGTGAGACATGTGCAATGAACTGAGAGAGTGAGACATGTGCAACAAACTGAGAGAGTGAGACACTGTGCAACAAACTGAGAGAGTGAGACATGTGCAATGAACTGAGAGTGAGACACTGTGCAACAAACTGAGAGAGTGAGACACTGTGCAACTGGAGTGAGACACTGTGCAACAAACTGAGAGTGAGACACTGTGCAACAAACTGAGTGAGACACTGTGCAACAAACTGAGAGAGGAGAGAGTGAGACATGTGCAATGAACTGAGAGTGAGACATGTGCAATGAACTGAGAGAGTGAGACACTGTGCAACAAACTGAGAGAGTGAGACATGTGCAATGAACTGAGAGAGTGAGGCACTGTGCAACAAACTGAGAGAGAGTGAGACACTGTGCAACAAACTGAGAGTGAGACACTGTGCAACACACTGAGAGAGTGAGACACTGTGCAACAAACTGAGAGTGAGACATGTGCAATGAACTGAGAGAGTGAGACACTGCACAAACTGAGAGAGAGACATGTGCAGAAACTGAGAGAGTGAGACATGTGCAATGAACTGAGAGTGAGACTGTGCAACAAACTGAGAGAGAGACACTGTGCAACAAACTGAGAGAGTGAGACACTGCAACAAACTGAGAGAGAGTGAGACACTGTGCAACAAACTGAGAGAGAGAGACATGTGCAACAAACTGAGAGAGTGAGACATGTGCAATGAACACAACAAACTGAGAGAGAGTGAGACACTGTGCAACAAACTGAGAGAGTGAGACATGTGCAATGAACTGAGACATGAGAGAGAGTGAGACACTGTGCAACAAGAGTGCAAATGAACTGAGAGACATGTGCAATGAACTGAGAGAGTGAGACATGTGCAACAAACTGAGAGAGTGACATGTGCAATGAACTGAGAGAGTGAGAC